>NC_069505.1:151911177-151928677 GCF_027579735.1 Bombina bombina
TGGTAAATGGGTAAATACTCTGTTTGAATGGGATAGGACTTTTTTTTTTTTTTTTTTTTAAATCAAAGTTTTTTTATTGAGGCATTGAGCAAGGCAATAATCAAACATAAACTGAAATATAAGTTACTTCTAGACGAACACATCTGATAACACAAGTAAGCCATGACAATCATTCCTATGTCAGGTATAACATATTGCAATGTTAGACTGTCCCAAACATATATAAGGTATGATTAACATTGATACCTCGTAATTTTTTATTTTTATGAGATATTACTATAGTACCTTTTTAGCAGGATCTGCTTCCTATTAGGATGAAACTTTAGTCTTTCATACGCAGATAATTCTCTTAGTTGAAAGGTAAATTTTCCCCTGAAAAGTACTGTATAAGGTATTAATTGTACGATTAGCTTCCATAGGATAAATATAAAACACAATTAATACCAGAAGCGGATTAAAACCTCTAGATATTCACCAAGAAGGGCAAATAGAAACTAAGTATACTTAGTCATGTGATGTGAGGGGGGGGAGGAGGGGAGAAAATGGTTTAAAATAGTAAGGACTATATAATGACACACTAAGAACAAACATTGATCATACTTGTATTAACTAAATGTTTGACTAAGTTAGGAAGAAACTAATGGATCTTGAACTCCTTACTTTTAATGAAGGTAATGTTGAAGCTTAAAGTAAACACATAGCTAAACCTATCATCTATATCAGAGGGAACAAATAGTTTCCCTATTCTTCTTTAGTATGAGAGAATATTTGTAGCACTTTGTCAGGTGCAAGAGCTCAATATATAAAGCTGGTATAAACTTTCTAGTACAATTATAGGTACATTTCAACTTCATGTCTATTTTTGTGTTTCACGTCATTCCCAACCTAAAAGTAAGTATGAATCTAGGTGGTTCGTGAGTCAAGTTTGGCACTAAACCTAAATATAAATTAATATGATCCTCTCCTCTAAAAACTAGGAGCATATGTTTAACATCTGATGCATAACAAGGAATAGGAGACATGCCATAAAACAATAGCAATTCCATCTAGACTTTAAGACAGGGGTGTCCAAACTTTGCTCTCCAGAGGTTTTGGAACTACATTTCCGATGATGCTCAGCCAGCATTTTATCTACCTGAGCATCATGGGAAATGTAGTTCCAAAACCTCTGGAGAGCAAAGTTTGGACACCCCTGCTTTAAGAAAAAAAAAAAAGAAAAAACAATCCTGAACCATTTAGTGTAAAATTTGCTGTACCATAACTATAGGGAGAAAGAGCTCAGAATACAACATTTTATAAGCAGTTAGCCCCTTTGTTTCAAGTCATTAGACCATCATTTATGAGTACTAGTTTGTATAATTCAAAGTCCCGATCTGGTGCCAACATTGGGATAGGACATTTTATAATATTGATCTAATCCATCTGACTTCCAATTGCCTTGCAACGTGTTCCAGTGTTCTCTGGTAGCAAAAATAATTAAAACGAAATCTTGGTTCTCAATGAAGGTAAACTAGAGCTTATAAATGGAGTGACAAAATTATTTTGCTAAATTCAAGGACCTTGACTTATCTTGACTACCTAATAAATAGACTTGCGCATAGCGGAAAAATTTTGTTCGGTTCGGATCGATTCGGATGTTTTCTAATTTCGGTTCGGATCGATTAGAATTTGGAAAAAATCGAATGCATTTGTTTCGGATTCATTCGGATTCGAATAAATTCAGCTGGATTTGGTTCAGTTCATTTCGGAAATTCGGAATTTCGGTATGTGTTAGGTGGGATGTGCTGTGTATTAGACTAGTATTATGTACTGTATATTAGGTGTAACCCATAGCAGAGTGATATAACCTAATATACTGTATAATACTAGTGTAATCCATGGCCATCCGAATCTACCGAATAAATCCGGACTAATTCGGATTTATAATGGGAGTCTGAAAGCAGCGAAAGCTCATTAACTAATTCAGATTTATTCGGTAGATTCGGTACTACCGTAATTCGGAAATTCAAATCGATCCGAATCTCCGAATTTAACAAATTCGGACAAATTTTGGTTCGTTCCAAATCAAAATGCACATGTCTACTAATAAATGTATCTATCCATATGCTTTGTAAATCCATCTACAAAGCATATTCAATATATTCACTTTATTAATCCAAACCTACAGACCGGCAAAAGTAGAATTTTGTGACGTAACATACGATCCGCCAGTCTCAGTCTGACACAGATCGATGCTTACGTCACTACAGACGTTCCGAATGCAAATTCGGCACTATCTGACTACTTTTGCTAGTTAACAAATTTCTACCAGGTACGCTCGCCACTATTCTGGCCCAGTGTACCTGGTTTTCAATCCGCCGCCCTGGAGGCGGCAGATGCCATAGGAATCAATGGTAGTCTGAAAGCAGCGAAAGCTCATGAACTAATTCTGATTTATTTAGTAGATTCGGTACTACAGTAATTCGGAAATTTGAATCGATCCGAATCTCCGAATCTAGCAAATTCGGCCGAATTTCGGTTTGTTCCGAATCGAAATGCACATCTACTAATAAATGTATCTATCCATATGCTTTGTAGATCCATCTAAAAAGCATATGCGTGTATCAATCACTCACCAGCTGTCTCCAACAGTACATTACTGCTCCTGAGCCTACTTATGTTTTTTCTTCAAAAAAAGATACTAAGAGAACAAAGCAAAATTGATAAGAGATGTAAATTGGGAAAGTTATTTAAAATTGCATGCTGAATCATGAATGTTTAGTTTTGAATTTCCCTTTTTAATAAACATCCTTTAATGTGTATGACCAACAAACAACCTTGAATAATGCCAAGAAAATAAGGTTTTGTTTAAAAATGTACTTCATGAGATTTTTGCTTTAGCATGTCTAAATATCATTTGGGATTGCAAACTGTTTTACCTTATAGTTGAAAGAAATGCCTTGAGATTATGTGAAACACTGTTTTAATACTTAATTAGATTAACATCTTTCACTTGTTCCTTTAGTCCAAAGGGTTTTTTTTCTCCATAGTTGAGGAATAGGTCACATTGCTTATCATAATTGTATGTTTACATAGAAAGTTTAACCTTAACTCAACATCTTCCTACACACAGAACTGGATTAAAAAATTCAATGTGAACCTTCAGCATATACCAATGGTGCATGACATATTAGGTTATTCAAACTATTATAAACATATCTATATGCATAGAAACTAAGGCCTAGATTTGGAGTTTGGCGGTAGCCGTGAAAACCAGCGTTACAGGCTCCCAACGCTGGTTTTAGGCTACCGCCGGTATTTGGAGTCAGTCAAAAAAGGGTCTAACGCTCACTTTTCAGCCGCCACTTTTCCATACCGCAGATCCCCTTACGTCAATTGCGTATCCTATCTTTTCAATGGGATCTTTCTAACTCCGGTATTTAGAGTCGTGGCTGAAGTGAGCGTTAGAATTCTAACGACAAAACTCCAGCCGCAGAAAAAAGTCAGTAGTTAAGAGCTTTCTGGGCTAACGCCGGTTCATAAAGCTCTTAACTACTGTGCTCTAAAGTACACTAACACCCATAAACTACCTATGTACCCCTAAACCGAGGTCCCCCCACATCGCCGACACTCGATTAAAATTTTTTAACCCCTAATCTGCCGACCGCCACCTACGTTATACTTATGTACCCCTAATCTGCTCCCCCTAACACAGCCGACCCCTATATTATATTTATTAACCCCTAACCTGCCCCCCACAATGTCGCCGCCAGCTACCTACAATAATTAACCCCTAATCTGCCGACCGCAAAGAGCCGCCACATACATTATAGCAATGTACCCCTAATCTGCTGCCCCTAACACCGCCGACACCTATATTATATTTATTAAACCCTAATCTGCCCCCCTCAACGTCGCCTCCACCTGCCTACACTTATTAACCCCTAATCTGCCGAGCGGACCGCACCGCTATTATAATAAAGTTAATAACCCCTAATCCGCCTCACTAACCCTATAATAAATAGTATTAACCCCTAACCTGCCCTCCCTAACATCGCCAACACCTAACTTCAAACATTAACCCCTAATCTGCCGACTGGAGCTCACCGCTATTCTAATAAATGTATTAACCCCTAAAGCTAAATCTAACCCTAACACCCCCCTAAATTAAATATAATTTTAATCTAACAACATTAATTAACTCTTATTAAATAAATTATTCCTATTTAAAGCTAAATACTTACCTGTAAAATAAATCCTAATATAGCTACAATATAAATTATAATTATATTATAGCTATTTTAGGATTAATATTTATTTTACAGGTAACTTTGTATTTATTTTAACCAGGTACAATAGCTATCAAATAGTTAAGAACTATTTAATAGCTAAAATAGTTAAAATAATTACAAATTTACCTGTAAAATAAATCCTAACCTAAATTACAATTAAACCTAACACTACACTATCAATAAATAAATTAAATACAATTTCCACAAATAAATACAATGAAATAAAATAACTAAAGTACAAAAAATAAAAAAGAACTAAGTTACAAAAAATAAAAAAATATTTACAATCATTAGAACAATATTACAACAATTTTAAACTAATTACACCTACTCTAAGCCCCCTAATAAAATAACAAAGCCCCCAAAATAAAAAAATGCCCTACCCTATTCTAAATTACAAAAGTTCAAAGCTCTTTTACCTTACCAGCCCTGAACAGGGCCCTTTGCAGGGCATGCCCCAAGCAGTTCAGCTCTTTTGCCTGTAAAAAAAACATACAATACCCCCCCAACATTACAACCCACCACCCACATACCCCTAATCTAACCCAAACCCCCCTTAAATAAACCTAACACTAAGCCCCTGAAGATCTTCCTACCTTATCTTCACCTAACCAGGTATCACCGATCCGTCCTGGCTCCAAAATCTTCATCCAAGCCCAAGCGGGGGCTAGACATCCATCATCCGACTGCTGAAGAAGTCCAGAAGACGGTCCAAAGTCTTCATCCTATCCGGGAAGAAGAGTAGATCCGGACCGGCAACCATCTTCTTCAAAGCAGCATCTTCTATCTTCATCCGATGAGGACCGGCTCCATCTTGAAGACCTCCATCGCGGATCAATCCTTCTTCTCCGACGACTAGACGACGAATGACGGTTCCTTTAAATGACGTCATCCAAGATGGCGTCCCTCGAATTCCGATTGGCTGATAGGATTCTATCAGCCAATCGGAATTAAGATAGGAATATTCTGATTGGCTGATGGAATCAGCCAATCAGAATCAAGTTCAATCTGATTGGCTGATCCAATCAGCCAATCAGATTGAGCTTGCATTCTATTGGCTGTTCTGATCAGCCAATAGAATGCGAGCTCAATCTGATTGGCTGATTGGATCAGCCAATCGGATTGAACTTGATTCTGATTGGCTGATTCCATCAGCCAATCAGAATTTTCCTACCTTAATTCCGATTGGCTGATAGAATCCTATCAGCCAATCGGAATTCGAGGGACGCCATCTTGGATGACGTTATTTAAAGGAACCGTCATTCGTCGTCTAGTCGTCGGAGAAGAAGGATGGATCCGCGATGGAGGTCTTCAAGATGGAGCCGGTCCTCATCGGATGAAGATAGAAGATGCCGCTTTGAAGAAGATGGTTGCCGGTCCGGATCTACTCTTCTTCCCGGATAGGATGAAGACTTTGGACCCTCTTCTGGACTTCTTCAGCCGTCGGATGATGGATGTCTAGCCCCCGCTTGGGCTTGGATGAAGATTTTGGAGCCAGGACGGATCGGTGATACCTGGTTAGGTGAAGATAAGGTAGGAAGATCTTCAGGGGCTTAGTGTTAGGTTTATTTAAGGGGGGTTTGGGTTAGATTAGGGGTATGTGGGTGGTGGGTTGTAATGTTGGGGGGGGGTATTGTATGTTTTTTTTTACAGGCAAAAGAGCTGAACTTCTTGGGGCATGCCCCGCAAAGGGCCCTGTTCAGGGCTGGTAAGGTAAAAGAGCTTTGAACTTTAGTAATTTAGAATAGGGTAGGGCATTTTTTTATTTTGGGGGGCTTTGTTATTTTATTAGGGGGCTTAGAGTAGCTGTAATTAGTTTAAAATTGTTGTAATATTGTTCTAATGTTTGTAAATATTTTTTTATTTTTTGTAACTTAGTTCTTTTTTATTTTTTGTACTTTAGTTAGTTTATTTCATTGTATGTATTTGTAGGAATTGTATTTAATTTATTTATTGATAGTGTAGTGTTAGGTTTAATTGTAGATAATTATAGGTATTTTATTTAATTTATTTATTGATAGTGTAGTGTTAGGTTTAATTGTAACTTAGGTTAGGATTTATTTTTCAGGTAAATTTGTAATTATTTTAACTATTTTAGCTATTAAATAGTTCTTAACTATTTAATAGCTATTGTACCTGGTTAAAATAAATATAAAGTTACCTGTAAAATAAATATTAGTCCTAAAATAGCTATAATATAATTATAATTTTTATTGTAGCTATATTAGGATTTATTTTACAGGTAAGTATTTAGCTTTAAATAGGAATAATTTATTTAATACGAGTTAATTAATTTCATTAGATTAAAATTATATTTAACTTAGAGGGGTGTTAGTGTTAGGGTTAGACTTAGCTTTAGGGGTTAATACATTTATTAGAATAGCGGTGAGCTCCAGTCGGCAGATTAGGGGTCAATAATTGAAGTTAGGTGTCGGCGATGTTAGGGAGGGCAGATTAGGGGTTAATACTATTTATTATAGGGTTAGTGAGGCGGATTAGGGGTTAATAACTTTATAATAATAGCGGTGCGGTCCGCTCGGCAGATTAGGGGTTAATAAGTGTAGGCAGGTGGAGGCGACGTTGTGGGGGGCAGATTAGGGGTTAATAAATATAATATAGGGGTCGCCGGTGTTAGGGGCAGCAGATAATGGGTGCATAGGGAAAATGTAAGTAGCGGCGGTTTACGGAGTGGCAGATTAGGGGTTAAAAATAATATACAGGGGTCAGCGATAGCGGGGGCAGCAGAATAGGGGTTAATAAGTGTAAGGTTAGGGGTGTTTAGACTCGGGGTACATGTTAGAGTGTTAGGTGCAGACGTAGGAAGTGTTTCCCCATAGGAAACAATGGGGCTGCGTTAGGAGCTGAACGCGGCTTTTTTGCAGGTGTTAGGTTTTTTTCAGCTCAAACAGCCCCATTGTTTCCTATGGGGGAATCGTGCACGAGCACGTTTTTGAGGCTTGCCGCGTCTGGTATCGAGAGTTGAAGTTGCGTTAAATATGCTCTACGCTCCTTTTTTGGAGCCTAACGCAGCCATTCTGTGGACTCTCAATACCAGAGTTATTTTAAAGGTGCGGCCAGAAAAAAGACAGCGTTAGATACGCGGGTCCTTACCGACAAACTCTAAATCTAGCCGTAATTCATTTATTAGAATTATATTGCATTAGTTTTTAAAAGGTCTAATATTCTCATGTTAGCCTCTCACAGTGCCCTCCCTTATAATACACACATAAATGATATGTAAGTTATGTAACATATTAGTCACTGCTCTAACTTAAACTTCTTAAAGGAACTCTAAAGTAATTTTTATATAAGCATACAATATATTAGAAATTAAAAGGACATGACTAAGCCTGTGCGGAACAAGGTGGGTGCTCACAACATTCTTTTTTTTTCTTTTTGTGAAAGTGAAGCACACTAAGATCTGTGCACATCTAGATTTTAGTGTGTCACACTTTCACAAGAAGAAATCTCTGAAAAAAAGCCAAATGCCACAGGCTGTCGGGCTATATTCGGCATTCATTTATCAAGCCATCAACCACAAATATGCTAGAATTCAGCAGCGTAATTGTGGAGAGCTTGATTCGCCTTATTAATCAAAGCCTATATACCGGCAAAAGTAGAATTTTGTGACGTAACATAAGATCCATCGGTCTCAGTCTGACACAGATCGATGCTTACGTCACTACAGATGTTCCGAATGCAAATTCGGCACAACCTGACTACTTTTGCTAGTTAACAAATTTCTACCAGGTACGCTCGCCACTATTCTGGCCCAGTGTACCTGGTTTTCAATCCGCCACCCTGGAGGCGGCAGATGCCATAGGAATCAATGGGAGTCTGAAAGCAGCGAAAGCTCATGTTCGCTGCTGCCCGATATCCCATTGATTCCTATGGGAGAATAAAGTAACGTTTACACCTAACACCCTAACATGTACCCCAAGTTTAAACACCCCTAATCTGCCACCACTACACCTACATTATACTTATTAACCCCTAATCTGCTGCCCCGCCACCGCCGCCACCTACATTATATTTATATTAACCCCTAATCTGCTGCCCCTACACCGCCGCCACCTACATTATACTTATTAACCAATAATCTGCCACACCGCCACCGCCGCCACCTACATAAAGTTATTAACCCCTATTCCTCCGCTCCTGGAGCCCACCACCACCTACATTATACTTATTAACCCCTAATCTGCCACCCCCTACACCTCCGCCACCTACATAAAGTTATTAACCCCTATACTGCTGCTCCCGGAGCCCACCGCAACTAAATAAATGTATTAACCCCTAAACCACCAGCCCCCCACATCGCCATAAACTAAATTAACCTATTAACCCCTAAACCTAACAACCCGCTAACTTCATATTAAATATTAACTCATCCCTATCTTATAATAAATTTAAACTTACCTTTAGAATTAAATTAAACTATATTAAACTACTAATTAATCTATTCAGACTATTATAATTAAATTACATTAAACTATATTAAATTAATAATTAACCTACCCTAACTATTATAATAAATTAATAACATAATAATATAATAACATTAAACTATATTAAATTAATAATTAATCCAACCTAACTTTTAAACTAAAATTACATTAAACTATATTAAAATAAAAATTAATCTAACCTAACTTTTATACTAAAATTACATAAAACTACAAATTAAAATAACTATATTATATATTTAAACACCTAACCCTACTCAAATAATTTAAATCTACACTAAAAAATTACTAAGTTACCAAAAACTAACAACTAAGTTACAAAAAATAACGAACACTAAGTTACACAAAAAATAAACACTAAATTACAAAAAAGAAAAAAGAAATTATCAATGCTTTAAACTAATTACACCTAATCTAAGGGCCCTATGAAAATAAAAAAGCCCCCCCCCCCAAAAAAAAACCTAACCTACAATAAACTACAAAAAGCCCTTAAAAGTGTCTTTTGCGGGGCATTGCCCCAAAGAAATCAGCTCTTTTACCTGTAAAAAAAAAAATACAAATACCCCCCTGCAACAGTAAAACCCACCACCCACACAACCAATCCCCCAAATAGAAAGCTAACTAAAAAAACCTAAGCTCCCCATTGCCCTGAAAAGGGCATTTGGATGGTCATTGCCCTTATAAGGGCATTTAGCTCTATTGCAGCCCAAGTCCTAATCTAAAACTAAAATCCACCCAATAAACCCTTAAAAAAGCCAATAGAATGTGAGCTCAATCCTGTTGGCTGATTGGATCAACCAATAGGATGAATGCTCAATCCTATTGGCTGATTGCAACAGCCAATAGGATTTTTTCAACCTTAATTCTGATTGGCTGATAGAATTCTATCAGCCATTCGGAATCTAAGGGACACCATCTTGGATGACATCATTTAAAGGAACCTTCATTCGTCGGTAGTCGTCGGAAAAAAGAGGATGCTCCGCGTCGGATGGCTTGAAGATGGAGACGCTCCGCGCCAGATGGATGAAGATAGAACATGCCGTTTGGATGAACACTTCTGCGGGCTTTGATGAAGACTTCGGCCACTTCGTTGAGGACTTCTCCCGGCTTCTTGGAGGATGGATGTTGGATCTTCAAAACTGTAAGTAAATCTTCTGGGGTTAGTGTTAGGATTTTTTAAGGGTTTATTGGGTGGGTTTTAGTTTTAGATTAGGACTTGGGCTGCAATAGAGCTAAATGCCCTTTTAAGGGCAATGCCCATCCAAAGGGCAATGGGGAGCTTAGGTTTTTTTAGTTAGCTTTTTATTTGGGGGGTTGGTTGTGTGTGTGGTGGGTTTTACTGTTGGGGGGTATTTGTATTTTTTTTACAGGTAAAAGAGCTGATTACTTTGGGGCAATGCCCCGCAAAAGCCCCTTTTAAGGGCTATTTGTAGTTTATTGTAGGTTAGGGTTTTTTTTATTTTGGGGGGCTTTTTTATTTTCATAGGGCCCTTAGATTAGGTGTAATTAGTTTAAAGCATTGATAATTTCTTTTTTCTTTTTTGTAACTTAGTGTTTATTTTTTTATGTAACTTAGTTGTTCGTTTTTTGTAACTTATTAATTTTTTAGTGTAGATTTAAATTATTTGAGTAGGGTTAGGTGTTTAAATATGTAATTTACATTTAATTTTTAGTTTTATGTGATTTTAGTATAAAATTTAGGTTAGATTAATTATTAATTTAAGATAGTTTAATGTAATTTTATTATAATAGTTAGGGTAGGTTAATTATTAATTTAATATAGTTTAATGTAATTTTATTATAATAGTTAGGGTAGGTTAATTATTAATTTAATATAGTTTAATGTAATTTTATTATAAAAGTTAGAATAGGTTAATTAGTAGTTTAATATAGTCTAATTTAAATCTAAATGTAAGTTTAAATTTATTATAAGACAGGGATGAGTTAATATTTAATATAAAGTTAGTGGGTTGTTAGGTTTAGGGGTTAATAGGTTAATTTAGTTTATGGCGATGTGGGGGGATGGCGGTTTAGGGGTTAATACATTTATTTAGTTGTGGTGGGCTCCAGGAGCAGCAGGATAGGGGTTAATAACTTTATGTAGGTGGCGGCGGTGTAGGGGGTGGCAGATTAGGGGTTAATAAGTATAATGTAGGTGGTGGTGGGCTCTGGAAGTAGAGGAATAGGGGTTAATAAGTTATTAGAGTGGCGGTGGGCTCCAGTAGCGGCGGTTTAGTGGTTAATAACTTTATTTAGTTGCAGTGGGGTCCTGGAGCGGCGGTATAAGGGTTAAACAGTTTAGTATAGTGTAGGTGTTTAGTGAAAGTATACAAATAAATCTGGGGAAAAGCCTATTTAGTTAACAACAGTCCGCTGCTCATTGCCCCGTACTTGGTGAGCATTTTGACAGCTTTTTTGGTAACTATGGAGAGCGTATTCAGGTCCGCAGCCGCAATGTTAGGCGATGTTAGGCGAGCGTATTGGTGCCGGCGAATGCAGCACAGTTGACGGCTTGATAGGTAGGCCTCATAGCCATGAGAAGCGTGATTGTTGTGCATGAAAAAATATGGTACTTTCTATGGTTAGTGGAAACTCATGCTTGTATTACAAGTTCGTATTTAACCCTTTTTACTTGAGAGAAAATAACATTAACTCTGGAAATATTAACCAAAAAGTTCTGATAAAATATTTGTGAGCTTATACAGGACTTCATAAACCACAAAACTAGCCTCTTAGGGGCTGATTTATTAAGATGCGGGTGGACGTGATTCGCTGTAGTTGATCATGTCCGCCTGACCGCTAATTGCTGACAGCATACGCTGTCGGCATTTAACATTGCACAAGCATTTCTAGTGAAATGCTTGTGTAATGCTGCCCCCTGTAGATTCGCGGCCAATCGGCCACTAGCAGGGGGTGTCAATCATCCCAATCGTATCTGACTGGGATGATTGCTGTCCACCGCCTCAGAGGTGGCGGATAAGTTAAGGAGCAGCGGTTTTAAGACCGCTGATTCTTAACTTATGTTTCCTGCAAGCCTAACGGCTCGCACGGAAACTGCTGCATTCTTGGCATGTTAAATCCATCCCTTAGGTTCTATTTTCAAACTACTTCAACTCTTTTTGCAAATAATATTGCTTTTGTGCACAGACAAAACAAAATAATGTCATTTTTAGATGTACTTAATATACGATGGTCTAATTTTATTAAGCCTGTATTCGTATCTGTTTTAAAGTATTTCGCTATTGGTTGCTCCTAAAATTTAAACATTTAAATATAATTTGCCAGTTATATGTAATGTCTCATAACACATGGGAACCAATAGAAATGTTGTTGTGCAAATTCTGCAAGCCACGTCTTAAAGGGACATAGAACCCAAAAATTTGCTTTCATGATTCAGATAGAGCATAGCATTTTAAACAACTTTCCAATTTACTTCAATTATCACATTTTCTTAATTTCGTTATCCTTTGTTGAAAAGCAAGGAGGTAATCTCAGGAGTGTGTCTCCTTTTTGTTTTTATTATAGAATGCTTTTAACTTGTTTAATGGAAACCTGAGAGTGAATGTACAGTTGCAATCCATGTGTCCTTTGAAGTGGGGATATTTGTGCCTGGACTGCCTGAACTGATTGAGTATAAATAACTTGGATTAATGGTGTAATACCTTATAATAAAATTAACACACAAATTGGTGACTGTGACTGTTGCCTATAAGATTACTACTGATATTATACTGGGTAATTTATTGTTAACTCTTAATATGTTGAGACACAATATATGTATCAACTCTAGGGGGAGCAATGAGATAGCAAACAAATATACAGTATACAAAATATATGAAATATACACAAAATGACTTATAATATATATGGCAATATAGTTAACTAGAATTATGTGGAATTAAAAAATAAAACAATGGACCAAAGTCCCAATTAATCTTAGCTGTTCAGAAAGTCAGTCCTTGGATGAATCCATCGGTCACTCAGACCTAAAGTGCTGTAGACAAACTGTAGGAAGATCACGATTAAGTGCACACCCAGTGGGAGTCAGCTCCTTGCCAGAAAATAACAATCTGGATCCAAATTCTTTCTGTGAAAAACAATCACAAGACAAGGGCGCCTCCTAGTGTGATATAGCAGAAACAAGAGGGTATAAGGTGATACAAATGAATACTCACAAACGGAGCAACACCCAATTGTGCTAAGTAAAGCAGACAGGGAACTTTCAGTGTCGTAGCTCACTGGCCCATCGTGAATACTGGTATCCCAGGTGTCCTCAGAGGGTGAATAAAGCTCAGACTCTCAAGTGGATATATAATATTTGCAATTTAATATAAAAAACATAAAAACTGGTGTCAAATGTTTGACTCTGATATTTAAAAACATCATAATTGATTGTTAATATACATTTATATTGATTGATAAGTATATGATTGCCTGCTATATTGTTACATTGAACTGGTTTTAATATTTTACTGACATACTATAGCACTGCTCATTTCTATAGTTTATGTGTGCTATACTTTTTTATTATTCTATGTACCCAAAGCATTTGTAGTTAGAGCAACATGTTATACTATTATCTATAAATTACAGAAAATAAAACTGAATATTGTATTGAAATAAACAAAAATTGTTTTGATCCTATATATTCTTACATATGCTGTAAATTCCCTATAATAAATAGCTTGTTGAAATTATTTCCCTTTCTACTATATTAGCCTTAGTATTGTCAAAGAATTCAAATGCCCAATATCTCCCCCTACTGGACATTTTGTTTTGATTTTTTTTGCAGAATCCAACATACCTACATACACAATATAATGCAAATGAATCCTTATCCTTATCGATTCTCTGATTAAAATGTAATGTATTAGATGTATGTACATTTGAATCATATATATATATCCTATATCTTGAATGCATATCTTAGTATAATATAGGTTTGCAGTTTTAGGCATTGTTAATTGAACTAAAAATCAATACACTCTGACTTAATAAAACTCCTTATATGAATGCTTTAATGAAAACTGCTGTATGGGAGATTCAAGTCACATTATTTGAACCATCAGAGCTAAACAGTGGTGAAACTTATGTCTGTAGAGATAAAGGACACTGACATAGGATCTTGCAAATCATTGTATTATATATTAAAAATAAATAAATGAAACCCTCGGGTGCCAAAAAGGCTACACGGCAAAACATCCTTTTTTTGGCTGTGAAAGGGTTAAAATAGAGACCTCTGCTTTTAAAGCTGTTACCTATAATCTGCGTTTTCTTATTAAGTGTAAAATAATCTGTTGGTATTGAATTAGTTATTTCTTTTTTTCTGTTTCCTTTTACTTGGCAGGTGGATTAGGACAGTGATGCAGTGAAAGAGTTGGTTATAACATGAAGGATTTTTTTATCCCTTTAAATTGCACATGACAGATATTTAAAGTCACTGGTTACTGTTGAATTACTTCAAACTATTTCAGAACGTTCATGAGATTGCCATACGGGTTTCATAGGGTTCCCTTTTTAAATGCAGAGATTGCTTTTTGACAACTGGGGATTCTTTTTTTGTTGTTGTTGGTAATTTTGAATAATTATATAACTGGCGAGTAAATATGATATTTTTTTTTTTTTTTCCTAAAGATTTTATTGAGGCTTAGTACCAATACATTAAAAATACATTGAAAATACAAAGCGGTAACATAACATGTCATACACATCATCTGTGCCTTTTCACGTAAATAAAAAAAGAAAAGAAAAGCGAAAACATATTGCAATGCTAATCAGTGGACTCAACTTGGTCATTTATAACAAAGAAACTAAAGAGTTGGTTCTTAACTTCTGAAGGTGGGATCCATCTATATAGGCACTTGCTATGTAACGACATTTAAAACCATCATAAAGCACAAATAAACTAGTTGTATTCGGTACAAGAACAAAATCGGATAATAGCATCTCCACAAGAGCAAAACAGGAATTACACTAAGCACGTATTACCCATCAAACAGAAAAGAAAAAAGAAAGAAGAAGAAAATATGATATCTAGTGCTAAGATTATTTGGAAGATTAAATTCTGATTTAAAGGAACAGTAAACAATGTGTTTGCATTACACTTAGCCATAGAATTGCAAAAGTATGCTTAAAGGGACAGTAAAAACTATTTTTAAATTACAAATTTACTTCTATTAACATTTTTTTTCTCTTTATATCCTTTGTAAAAGATTACACCTACTGTATAAAGCCTTTATAACTGATCAGATGTACTGGTGAGAAGAGGTATATATTTGTGCAGCCAACAATCAGCAGCTAGATCTCAGCACTGAATTCATGCTCTTGAGTCTACCTGTGTATTCCTTTAAACAAATGATACCAAGAGAGCAAATAAAATTATATAATAGAAGTAAATAGTAAAGTTGTTCACAATCCCCTGCTCTGTCTGTATTATGAAAGTTTAGTTTTGAATTTACTGTACCTTAAATCAATCCACTCAAGGTCATAAAACACACTTTTACTTAGGGGCTGATTTATCAAGCGCCATATGGAGCTTGATGCCCCTGAAGGCTCGCGGGAACCAAAGTTATGAAGCAACGGTCTAAAGAACACTGCTCCATAACTTGTCCATCTGCTCTGAGGCCGCGGACAGAAATCAACCCGATCCCATACGATCGGGTTGATTGACACCCCGTGCTAGCGAATCTGACGGGAGCGGCATTGCACTAGCAGTTCACAAGAACGTATGCTGTCGGCCTTTATCGATGTGCAGCGGACATGATACGTTACATCATATCATGTCCACTTGCACTATAATAAATATACCCCTTGGTATTTAAAACCTATAGGTAGATGCTGGAAGCACTCTGCTGTATCTCATTAGGGTGACCAGTCCTATATGGAAAAATGGGAACAAATGGACAATTAGAGGATATCTATTGACTGCTAGGAAGTGTAAAGATATTCATTGTCTGAATACATGCAGGGTCATTAAAATAAATAGACATTTTAAAATATATTATGGATGTCCCTTGGCTGAAAAAATACAAAGCTTTAGACTTTTTAGGTTTTTAATTAATGGTGTTCATGAATAACATTGTTGGAGTTGTTCTTATCAGCCAATGACAATCTGTGTGTAGAGACAAACACAGGGTAGTGTAAGACTTGTTAATGAAGATTACCACAAACTACATGTTAAGGATTGATTGTTGTATAGGTGGAAAGGGGGCATTTACCTTTCTACTTATTCCTATATTTTGTTAATTAACCTCTTTTTACCCCATTTACCCTCCAGAGCCCACTACCACTACTGGATAAGTTGTGCACAAAAATCCAATTTTTGTAGTTACAAACTAACACATTTTACTTTACTAATGCAGAGTAATAAATACTGACAAATGTGTTATCTATCTATCTATCTATCAATCAATCATCTATCTATCTGGCTTACTTTCAATTAACTCTGTAACATAAATCAGCAATTAAGCAGTGCCTTGCAAAAGAAATGTTTTTAAATCATTTAGCATTTTTTGGGGGTAAATAAAGAGCAATTCAGGTACACTCCCCTTGAAACCCCTAGTTGCTTCCATTTTACTGGGGGTCTCTGATGTGACCAAATGTGGTCAGGTAGGGGCATGTGGGCTTGTGATTTGAGTGAACCAATCCCTATGTAAAATATTACATATTAGGACATGAAACCCAATTTTTGTTTTCATGATTCAGAAAGAGCAATTTTAAACAACTTTCCATTTTACTTATGTTAATTAATTTGCTTCCCTTTCTTGTTATCCTTTGTTGAAAGGTTTATCTAGGTACGCTTAGGAGCTGCAAAGAACCTAGGTTCAAGCTGCTAATTGGTGGCTAATTATATATACTGATTGCCATTGGCTCACCCATGTGTTCAGTTAGA
Source organism: Bombina bombina (assembly GCF_027579735.1). NCBI lineage: Eukaryota > Metazoa > Chordata > Amphibia > Anura > Bombinatoridae > Bombina > Bombina bombina. Next base: position 151,927,806 of record NC_069505.1, read on the forward strand.
AACCAGTAGTGCATTACTGCTCCTTCAACAAATGATACCAAGAGAATGAAGCAAGTTTGATAATAGACATAAACTGGAAAGTTGTAAAAAATTGTACATTCTACCTAAATCACGAACATTTAAGGTCAAATCTTAAATCTGCATGTTGCATTTAAGCTTTAAAAAGAACCATACATTTTGCAATACACTTTCATTAGCTAAACATATTCTAGTAGAAGTTATTACTCTTTTAGCAGCATACACATACATTGCATGTTGGTGTATATTGAATCAGTGAAAACTTGTGCCATACAAGCCACTGTTGACTCTCTCAGAGAAGGTGTTGTGTTTGAATGGTGGTGCACGTGGCACACACAGCATATGTGTGTATGCTTCTAACAGTAAACTTTCCCTAGGAGCATTTTTGTTATATAGCATAATTGCTTCTATTTAAAACTGAAGTGCACCCATGCACATTTCAAATGCTTTCTTTCTATCCCATTAAAGGGATAGTCTAGTCAATAATAAATGTCCATGATTCAGACAGAGCATGCAATTTTAAGCAACTTTCTAATTTACTCCTATTATCAATTTTTCTTTGATCTCTTGGTATCTTTATTTACAAAAAGCTGGAAAGTAAGTCTAGGAGCCAGCCCATTTTTGGCTCAGCACCTGGATAGCGCTTGCTGATTGGATGGCTACATTTAGACACTAATCAGTAAGCGCTATCCAGATGCAGAACCAAAAATGGGCTGGCTTCTAAGCTTACATTCCAGCTTTTTAAAATAAAGATACCAAGAGAACGAAGACAAATTGATAATAGGAGTAAATTAGAAAATTGCTTAAAATTGCATTCTCTATCTGAATCATAAAAGTTTAATTTTGACTATACT